>NC_090186.1:6017649-6025149 GCF_024679245.1 Pseudorasbora parva | reverse complement strand
CAAAAACACAACATGCTGCAAATATACATGTTTAAAAGGCAGATTTGGTTGTGTACTTCTAGAACCTGTGGTCAAATTGCAATTGAAGTCCAAACTTCTTACCTGCTTGGCTGGTAGCGATGCTGACGGCTGCAAACAGTCGCTGGGTACGGCTGAGGTCGGACACGCCATTCACGGCCTCGACCTCAAAGGTGTAGTTCGCATGAGCCAACAGGTCGGTGATGGTGACATAGGTGTCCGTTAATCCACTCTGCTGGGGCGAGTAGCCAACGTTGCTCCCGCAAGGAAAGCACTCTTCTGGCTCCCAGGTGCAGCGGCGGCATATAATCCGGTACGTCACGTCGTTCCGCCCGCCCGTGTCGGCCGGCGGGGTCCACTCCAGGCTGACGGTGGTGTGGTTGATGTTGTAAAGCAGGTTCTGAGGCGCTGATGGTGGCCCTGTAGTAAGAGAAGATTTTTAGATAAATATATTTCTCATGACAAAAAAACAAAAAAGGAAATACGAGGAATCCGTGCCCTTGGCAAATCCCGACATGCAATTATACTGTAACCTAGATACATAGAGATGTTATGCTCAAAAATGCTGGGAGTTGAACTTGAGCGCAGCCAAGGTCGACCCAGGGATGTGATGGCAAAACAATAAAATGGTGAACAACCGGATACCGTTTGGAGGTTAAAAAAAAAAAGCCTTAAAAGATAAGACTGTCTTCCTCCTGTACCTGGTACTTGGCATTTTTACAGTAGCATTTCATTATCAAGCCAGGGAGTTATGAGTTTCCTGTGAAAATAAAAGAGGTGATACAACTGGCAAAACTATTTTTTTGACTGCCAGGGTGACAAGGAGTCTAAGCCATGAAAGACAGGGAGTCTGAGTCACTTCCAGAATTTAAGAGTCAGATCATGAGCGAGTTATCGGCCCGACAATAGAAGCAGTGCAGGATTCCTCAGCCTACAATAACCAGCTCACAGACGGATGACCACAGTGGAAAACAACCCATCATCCTATAATCCCCGCCAGTGCCAAGGAATCTGGCGTGTCTCATAAAGCAATGATTTATACTTTGCTACTTTTATCCAACCACCAAGCCCTTGCTTTTATCACCCTAATGTTTTCATAACGGCACCGCTGCCTGTTCAATATCTCTTTTATTAGAACTTGTCTTTGTGGTGGTCTTGCATCATGGGTTTGACGTTTTGGAGAGGTTTGATTTTTGTACCTCAAAATGAAACAGTGACCCATATGTGCCCACTGGTGTGAAGCTAAATGGGCGTTTTCACTCCGTTCTCTAGGGGAGATGTACGATAGGCTCATGAAAGGGATTTTGGGATTGACAATGAAGCAGGTCGGTAAATGTAGTGGAATGTAAAAAAAAAAAAAAAATTGTGGAAAAGAGCATACACAAAGGCACAATATGTAGGATTTTTGGATTAAAACATCCAAAACCCACTAGAACAATGTTATATATTGTGCTGACTTACATTATCCCGAATGTTTCCAAAAATGTTTAAATCCAGAGAAATAAGAGATTTTAACCAGGACATGGACCTTCCCCTCCGGATTTATTTTGTAGAAACCATGGAAACACCGAAGCCTCTTTAATTTCTGATGCGTTTTATTAGACAGGAGAGCAACTGTTTGGATCATTGATGGACAGAAACTAATGATTGTTCTCCAGCTCAACACAGTTAGTCTTATTGTTTAAATCTGGTGTTCTTGATTTACCGCACAGAGTACCATGTTTTACCGCCTAATATCCATCTCTCACTGCAGTGTGAACAAGTGTCTCATAGTAGTGCCGAGTGAACGCACAGAGTAGCATTATAACATCACTCAACACCCTCAGATGTGTGTGATATGATAAAGCAGTGCTGCGTTTCCACACACACACGTGAACGGAAGAAGAGGAAGCGCTCGTCTGACAGAATAAAAGCTCCTCTGCTCTCGAGCCGTGTGTCGCGCTCGTCTCTGAGTAACGCTAATAAATCTGTAATGCATGAACTCATCCATGAATAGGATTTATTTTCTTGTCGGATTCTTTTCCACCAACTGAAGAAGTTTTCCTCTAAATCAATAAGCGTTGATTTTGAATAAGCGCCCTATAGTGGCGATAATTACATATTGTGCCTTTAAATATCAGGATTTTTTATTTAGCGGTATATTACAATATTTTATATGAATTATTATGCATCCCTTGTATACTTTAAGCATATTAAAAAAAGTTTTACATGAGTTATGTCTGGTTGCTTTGTTGCTACAAAACACTGTCAGTGTGAACGCCCCCTTGAGTCGTGTATCACCGGTGCCGCCCGTCTGCAAAACTTGTTACATTTATTAACAAAACACTTGTTGCATATGCATGAGGGGAAAGAGCAGGCATTAGAATTGTGCGAATGGTTAATATGACACTTAAATTTTGCTCCTCATTAAAGCTAATGGCACACACATCCATCCATATTCATCAAAGTAGGAGGAGAACGAGTGAACGGAGGAGATGAAAGGGCCACCTGTGGCAGGTGAAGAGATGCGCTCTGTCTCTCCATCTCTATCTTCTCTGTATCTCTCTCTCAAGCTCGAAGCACAACTTCACCTACTGATGCTAATGATGTCCCTCCTACTCTATTCCCCTCGGGGAGAGCCGCTCACACACTCGCTCACACACTCGCTCACTCTCATCCTCCTTGGGCTTTAGCATTTTATTTCTATGGTTACCTGTAAGAATAATAATAATAGCACTAATGGCTCCATTTGGCAGGGCCTTCTCAATCTGCTCTTGAGTGGCAGAGATCAAGGGATTGTTTATCTTTAAATGGACAGCTGAGACAGGAAGGGACTCGAGTCAAGCTGTCGTTGAGCATATTCAAATCGAAAGGTAGCAATGAATCACTATTCAAGACTCACCATGGAGAGGACCTACTGATTTAATTTAATCAGAAAATGTTCAATAAAAGCACGTATCTAATAGCAATCCAAGATGTTGGTCTAATTTCATTATTTGAGGCTTTGTATGAAACCGTCAATCACATATGGACAGCATTTTTATGGCACTTCAGAGGGAAGATTTGTGTGGTTTTTACCTTCAAAAGTGAGATTGAGGGTGCGTTCACACTTGTAGTTCGGTTCGTTTGGTTCGTTTGGTTCGTTTGGTCCGGACCAAAAAACAAAAACAAAACATAATAGTCCTGGTCCGCTTAGCGTTCACACAGGCATTTTTAACAGCGAACCTAAAGTTACCGAACCAAAGGCATAGGGAGACGCTCACAACCTGATTGGTCAGCTTATATGACGTAGGAGCTCGCTTACCGAACATTCAAAACAATGCTGTGTGCGGATTACACACGCGGGCATTTTATGCATGTACATATGGCATTATTTTTTACCAGAGAACTCATGAAGAGCTCATGAAATGTTCAAAACATTCAAAACAACGCTGTGTGCTGGATTAAACGCGATCATTTTATGCGTGTACATATGGCATTATTTTTACCCGCTGAGAACTCATGAAGAGCTCATGAAATGTTCAAAACATTCAAAACAGCATCAGTATTTCCTCCGTTGTGGAGAAAAGAGACGGCCGTTCTGTCGTCTGTACCTGCTAATAATGGGCAACACAGGAACTTTGATGACAAGAGCCAGGTATGCTTTTTGTGTGTTTTTTCTAGCATTTTAGAAACATGCTTGTCTGACCAAATATTGATGAGGCACTTCCTCGTTGCTCCACGTTTGCCCTCTAACGTTAAAGTTACTCATTTTGGATACACCGATCTTTCCGCGTCGTCAAATCAGCTGCATTATACGTCACATCTTGTGACATTATACGTCCGGTTTTTGGTCCGTTTACATGTCTTTGGTCCGTGTTGCGTTCATATATCAATCGAACCGCACCAGAGTTCGTTTGGAAGCGGACCGAGACCCATCTTTTTAGCGGTCTCGGTCCGCTTGTTTGGTGCGCACCAGGGTTCGGATGGCAGCGTTCACATATGTTCAAATGAACCGCACTAACCGAGCAATCGCACCAGGGTTCATTTTAATCGAACCAAACATGACAAGTGTGAACACACCCTTAGACACATCCAAGAAAACAGAACACATGTTCACTATTAACTACGACATTTGCCTTAATAAACTCCTAATTAACTGCTTATTCATAGCTGGTAAGGTAGTTTTGTAGCGTTTAAGTTTAGAATTAAGGGATGTAGAATAAGGTCATCCAGAATAAGGCATTAATAGTTCCTTTATAAGTACTAATAAACAGCCAATATCCTAGTAATATGCCTGCTAATAAGCAAATAGTTAATAGTGAGAACTGAACCCCAAAATAAAGTGTAACCAAAATGGCTAAAGCAAGACTTCCTGTCAAGCGTGCATCTGGCGTCTGTATGCACTGTTGTGAGCGTCATCGTCTGCTGGTTAACAACAAAATGCCCTCTGAGTTTATCGCTCTCATTTGCTCTTTCACACACGAGTGCATATGTGTTTCTATATATGTAATCTGTCACCTCCTCTGCAGTCTGCGCTTTGAGACTGATTCTGCAGGGATGCTGGAGGAAGTCTGGGGGAAAACTGGGACAAATATCTGCCACAGACGGCTTCATTCTCTGCACCACAAACCAAACTATTCTTTTAATGGATATGGAGTTTGCTTAAAGCCCGGGCACTCTTTCACACTCAATCTTTTTCACTTTCCCTTTCAACCTTCTTTTGAAATAGTTTTTTTTTTTTTTTTTTTTTAACCCACACTTTATAGATTGTATAGCCTCAAACCGCCCACAGTCTGTTCACTGAGTATCTGATGAAGATTGCACACAAACATTCCTGCTATTTTTCTGTTTTCTATACACAGCTAGGGCTGTGCCATTAGAATGTTTTTTTCCACAATGGTCTATTGTTGTGGAGTAATCTATTTCGGATAACCTCACCCTCAAAATTTAACAGCAAAAAAATGTGATTGATCGCTTTATATGCGAGTTATTCCCTGTCTAATTGGGCGGTTTTTGACCAGAATGTACTTGCAATGTGGACACATTTTGAAGCCTTTTGTTAAGGCTGGATATGTGAGCTACACATGACAGTATCTTTAGTTTGGAAGGATATTGAAATCCACGAAAATCAGAGTTAAAGAAGGTTATTAAAATCCTCTCTAATATCAGTAAAAATGTGGTCACGATTCTTACCCTAGCTGTTTTCCTGCGAGAGAATGCTAATTAGGTCAACCTGCTGATCCTGTGAGAGAGAGAGAGAGAGAGAGAGAGAGAGAGAGAGAGAGAGAGAGAGAGAGAGAGAGAGAGAGGAGAGAGAGAGAGAGAGAGAGAGAGAGAGAGAGAGAGAGAGAGAGAGAGAGAGAGAGAGAGAGAGAGAGAGAGAGAAGCCTGAAGTCTCGGGCCAAGCAGTACTGGAGCTTAACTCAGGAATCCAGTTGTTATCTGCACTTTGAGCAGCTCTTGACTGTCTTAGCGCAACTCCTCCTAGTAAAAGATAATTCACGCTATAAACCCTGTCATTTACTCTCCCTCAAGTCATTCTAATTCTGTATGATTTTTGATATATATGTGTGAAACAAATTTTTAAATATCTTATTTTCAATTTAATGAAATTGAATGGACTTCAATAGTCTATACGACTTCTGTAGACATTAGCGAATAATGAGGAGGCTCACAACCGCCTTACATCTCCCACTTTTCAGACAGAAGCCGAAACATAAACAGGGAATATTCGTTTATGATTTGATTTACATTATTTAAAACCTGACATTTCAACGTTTCTTTTCTAGTATTTCTAATATACTTTTCAAGTATTCATTTTCTGACGAGTATCAGAATGGACTTTATTGAGGGAGCGAGGGAAGATCGTGCATCATGTTTGCTTTCTTTATTTAGCAAAAAAGCACAATATTTTGTTTTATTGCGAGTGTACACAAATAAAACGTAACGGTTTTGAATTATGTATAAAGGAGTTTGAGTCTTTTGCGCTTCTTTTGGCGCAACCGCTGACTCCTGGGGGGTTCATTTTATAGAGAATAATTACTTTAATATTGGTTGTCACAAAATCTATCATGACAATGTTATTAAAATAAGTCTATTACATTCACCAAGGTTGCATTTATTTGAATTGTCAGCATCATCACTGCAGTCTTCAGCATCACATGATCAATAGTCTACATGACTTTTGTAGAAGTCATTCTTATGCTGATTTGCTGCTCAAGAAACAATTCTTATTATTTTGAAACTTTTTTCAGGATTCTTTGATGAACAGAAAGTTTAAAAGAACAGCATTTGTAACCATGTAAAACTGTTTACTTTGGATCAATTTAATGCATCCTTACTCAAAAAAAAAGTATTCCTTTCTTTGCCACAAAAAAAAAAGAAAGTCAGAGTTGACATGAGGGTGAGTGAATAAATGAGAATTTTAATTTTTGATTTTTGGATGATTATCCCTTTAAGACTCACCCCAATAATGAGGTTCCCAGAGGGCCGCTGCTTGTGAACCGTGTTTAAACAGTCCCGCCACTAATCCTTAATCTACAAACATGGTACCTGAACTTTGGCCTCACTTGTACCAAGTGCCACGGATAGATTGAGGGCCGAAGCCGGAGAGAGGCGGGATAGAGAGGCTGGTTTTACTACTGTACGTCTGTCCCTCAGTAACTGTGGGGAAAAAGGCAAGTCTCACCCTCAGGGACACGTCAGTGAACGGAGGTGATGATTCCAGGGAATTGATGGGAGCTGAAAAGATACTATGTAGGTTATGCGCACTCGCTTTCTATTTCTCTTACTTTCCTTCTGGCTTTTTTAATGTCTCCCACTCTTGCTTTTTCTCTTTTTCTCTCTGCCACAAAGCCCCCGCCCGTCCCAGACCGTCGCTAGTGCTGACACCACGCGCAGCTGTCGAATGATCGATGTCATTTCTGAAAGCTGTCGAGAACTCCCCTCTTTCATTCTATCTAAAAAGAAAAAAATATGCAGCAGGCTTGCCTAAGTATTCCCTATTTATCTTGGCACCTCATAGGTAAACCAGGCGGATTTATGCCATTGGGATTTATAAATAAGTGAATATATCTGTACAACTTTGTGCTTGAATATTAAGTGAATATTTATTCCTTTCACTCTGGAAATCTGAATTTCATTAAGCCGGCTCTTAATCCGTGTTCTGAGGAACTGAGTGCGTATTGACAGAGCTTAAGGATCGGGTGGGTTTACACCTCGCTCATTTAAAAAGCTGTCCATCAGAGTGTTTATTCAGCGAATGTAAATTCACTCCCAATTACCATTCCGTTCCATACAGCTTTATATCCAAAAAAAAGAAGGAAAGAAAGAAAGAAATCTTCATCCCAGACAAATTGAGACGGTCACAATAACTTAATCCTGAGATAATTAAGACACGTCTGGTGAGGACGAGAACACTTCAAAAGAGGTGCGATTTATGTTTGTTAAAAGTTTTTTGTTTTACCCCCTTGATTTGCATCTTTTCCCTCTTGTCACATCCTTATTATCCCAAACTCCTGC